>NW_024062743.1:9775000-9807500 GCF_006381635.1 Hibiscus syriacus | reverse complement strand
TTCTTTCTTAGAATTATCCGATTAAAATATGAAATAACAGGATCATAAATTAAATTTATATGTAATTCTTAAATTCTACTATTAGAGACAATTTATATCGACAATGACCAATTTGGGCGTTGTGGGGGTGCTAATCCTTCCCCAAATGTAACCGACCACGAATCCCTTTTTATTATTAAAAATGAATTATTGGTTAAACGCAGACTAGTTTATCTTTTAACTGATGTTTTCTTAAAAATTCTTTTAAAAGATGATTTTAGGTATTCGACCTACCTGACCCAAAAGGCCGATGTCGACTCCTAAATATTTCCTTAAAACCATTTATTTATTCACATTACTTTTCCCGCCAAGTAAAAATTCGTACCCGAACGAAAACCGGTTACGACAGCTTGGAGACTCCACTGGGGACCGGTCAAACCTAAGTCGATTATATATTGTCTCTAAAGTTAGAAATTGAAAATCCAATTTTTTTTTTTAATTTATGATTCTTTCTTTCAATTATTTTATACCCTTGTATATAATATTTTATTTCTTTTAGATATTAATTTTAGTGTGAAAAATTTCTCCTCACACATACACGTGCATTGCAACATAAGCTTTATAATCAGCTTGTCCCTTTAAGTGGGAGTGAAGCAACGTCTTCGTGAGAATTTATTCTCCGTCAGACATAGCAAGTAACTTTCGGATTCATATATCCTATGTTTTCGTGAGAATTTATTCTCCATGTCAGGCATAGGAAAATGTGTCCTCTCGAATTGAACTCGATCCTCTTAAGTCTGTGATGGACTAGGATTGAGGGTTGGCAGCCCAAGGGGTACCAACAAGGTCAATTTTAGTACCTTTACTCCTAGAACTGAAACCCTGTATAAATAACCCTAGAAATTCTCCTTATTAAGACAATACTGAAACCCTGTTCGTATGTGTACACAAAAGAAAAATAAGCTCTAGCTTTGAATTTATTTGATTTCATTCTGAATAATGCATGCGAACTAGAAATCATGCAGTTAGGTTATTTCCAAATAAAGCATGGAATTAGAAAGCATGAGGTTAGGATTTAACCTTGATAGATAGAATTTTTCTTTCCATTAGTTGGTACTAACCATTTTATTTTTTTCTTATTTTTTTATACATGTTATTTTGCTTTAACTTTTTTATATTGATTTCTTTGTTTGCATTGCATGATCATGGCATAACCAAAAGGTGTTAACTTGAACGACTATTCATCAAATTGGAAAGAATTCATAAATGGACAAAACGTTTATGATCAAATTAATATGACGCAACCAAAGAAAGATATCCTGAGGAAACTCTGAGGATAGAAACGAGCTATGCACTCAAAGATCCTGTTATATTATACCAAAAGTATTCCACAAAGATCCTGTTAGATTGATACCAAAAGATTCTACAGTAAAGTATCAGTCAGGGCATTCAGAATAAAGGAGGTTTTTATGAAGCTCAAGTATGTTATTGAAGGATCAAAACAAGAAATTGAGCACAGAAATGGAAACCATGCATGAAGATTTCCAGAAGATCAGTCAAGCCTTTCAAATGCTGGCATAGGAAATACCCCAGAAGAGTGGATAATAGGGGGTCACCAAGCTGAAAAAGAACTGCAACATATACGATCTTGTCCAAGAACTTCTTGAACACAAGGTTCTCTTACAAGGGAAAATGAGCACTCCGAGAATTGACACAGAGATGAAGGAAAAAAGAATGGCATGGAAGAAGCCGCAGTCCCGACAACTTTGAGCATGAATGGAAACTAACTTGGCTTTAGAGAAGTTAGGAAGGAAAGTTATCCCCTATATGTAAATTTTGTTGAAGTTTGACTGAAGATGTCCCCTACATAAAAAGTTTTGTTTGATGCACGGAAACTTTTGTGTTCAATGAAATCTGTTCTAAGATGATCGCTCTTGAGTAACACATTTTCATACATGCATTTGCATTTTTCATCTTTGCATTTTCATTTATACTTTTATGATTGCTTTTGTATTTCACAATTTGCATTCTTATTGTTATTCACATATTTACATTTGCATTTTGCATTTTTTTCATTTTTTTACGTTTGTATTTACATTTTTATTTTTGCATTTGCATCTTTACATATTACATTTTATTTTAAACTATTTTACATGCATTTAATGACCACGTGGAAATTCGAGAATTTCATGACAGAATTTTTGAAATCAAAGTGGAGTTAACTTGGTCTTCCTAAAGAAGGATAATAGCCATGAATAGATTTTAGCAAGGGTTGGTAGAATCAAGAAACTACAAGAGCAACTTATCAAGACTCAACATATATGATTGATCAAGTAAAAAAGTTCCAGGGTGATTCAAATGAACAAATGGATCAAGCAAAAAATTCCAAGATTCAAAAAAGCAATGACAAAACTAATGGATATGAAGAATATTATGACATGGAGAGGAACCCTTAGAGGATCCTGTTGTAAAAGATTTGAATGGGATTATGAATGATGTAGCTAATGCAATAGAAACAAATGACCAAGAACTCGTCAAGAGATATGGAAATCCAATAAGGCTCCCAGAAAAGGCGACAGATCAAACTTAAGCAAAGTATAGAAGAGTTTCAAAGGCCATTGAAGAAAGCTAAGAAAGAGAAATACAGTGATACCTCTCATTCCAATTCCAATCTCATATTCAGACTTGTTACCTATTTCTCTTTAAAAATGGTCTTATAACACCCATTCCTCTTAGAGCTTATTATTGGCATCCAAGTTGGCAAAATGTCAAAAATTATGCAATTATCATTCTAGAGATTTCAGTCTTCTGCAGAAAATTGTATAACTCTGAAATTAAAGGTCCAAGATCTTATAACGAAGGATTGCTATGTTTTGAAGATGGGAAACCTAAGTTCCTAAGAAACTTAGAACTTGTCGAAAAGAGAAATGTTTCGAATTACTGTCCGTCTCATGATGTTAAAGAGAATCAAACATTCAAAGCAAACATTTTGATCACCAGTCACAAGGTCTTCAAAGAGCAAAATAAACATTGTAAGGAGACAGTGATGTCAAGCGAAATTCTACCCAAGTTTCCCTTCAATTTCATGTAGCAAGTTATATCCTGAGTTACTCGAAGCCCAAATTATTGCCCCACGTCAGGCTAAGCCTTTATTGCCTCCTTACCTGAGATGGTATAATGAGAAAGTCTTCTGTGACTATCATGCTGGAGCACGGGCACTCCATCGAAATTATGGTAACTTCAAAAGAAAGGTTCAAGACTTTTGGTCTAGGGAATCATAGAAGTGGATGTTAGTCAGCTGTTTTGGTCAAACAATCGGGAATCAAACCCCAAAGTGGAGTTGATAGTATCAAAACAAATGAAGTACATACTGAAGAGGAAGGAAAACAAAGTATTTGAGCCAAAGATAAAATGTTCAATTTTTAATACCTCTCTGATTTTAAATGATAAAGAAGTAAAGGAGAGGTAATTCGAGACTGGCCCATAGGTTAGAATGAATGGGAAAGATACAACTCTAAAGAAACCTCAAACACCTGTATCAGATTTTCTGGGACCAGTGAAAGAGTATGAATACAAAGAGTCTAGTGAATTACTCCAATTACAACCGCAATATGTGTTCAGAATCAGACAAGGCTATCATCCTTAGTAAAAGTTGTTATGGATCTAAAAATGAGCATCAGTCCAGAAGAGAAAAAGATGATAATGGAAATTGTTTAAGAAGGAAAGAGTGTGTATCTGAAGGTTTACCCAAAGAAATTGACAAAAGAAATGATCAAGAAATGGGGGGAAAATAAGGAGGAAAATACTGGACCAGTTACACATCCAACATTCAAGAAATGATTGTGGCATGAATAAATAAATAAGTGGAAGTTGCTATCCACTGTAGTACCTTTCTATTTTCAGCATCATGTTTGAACTTGTTTTTTTCCTTTCTCCGGCTTTTGTGCAAAATAATTTGTGTTGCTTTTAAGGTTTGAGCATTGAGTCAATTTTGCAATCTTGCAGTTCTTTGAATATCAATTGGATTAAAAAGCTCTCATGATTAGAGTTATAATCTTTGAAAGTATCAGGATTAAAAACCAAAAAAACAAGGACCCTGACCTTACCTCAGAAGAAATACACCTAAACACTATCCTATTACAAATATGAGATAGCCTTCTCATATTGAAAGGAATTAAAAAGGCTTGGTATTTATATATGAGCGTACAACATGGGGCATCGTTGGTGTATTACATTGCAAAACCAACTAGAGTTTTCTATTGAGGACATTCGATGATGAAATATATTTTTACAAATAGGTAAATCTAGTTTAAGTCAGTTGCTTGGGAATTGAACTCTAACAAAGAGATTTTCTAAATTCCACCAAAACACCTAGACTATAACAGGTTCTTCTTAATAAGCTTAAGAAATTGGATTTGAATACCCATATTATATTATTATATATACAATAAAGCTTGAGTTATCCCCTTAAAGCAATTGGTTAATAGCCCTAGCTTTATGGATAATATTCAGCTAATCTGTTATGCTTGAGTTATCCCCCTAAAGCAATTGGTTAATCAACCCGACTTTATGGATAAGTTTCAGCTAACCTATTATACTATTATATGCAATAAAATTGTCCCTCTAGAGCAATTAGTTAATCGCCCCGGCTTTATGGATAAGTTTCAACTAGACTGATAAAGATGATTATATTATTATAAACAATAAAGCTGAACTCAGCTAGCCAAAATGGAAAATATGTTAAGAGATGGACTAAGGGAGTTGCGAAACACCTGTTATAGTCAACTTCACACAACCACTCAGAAATTTCATTTTTAGACCGATATTTTCGAACTACTTTGGTTAGATGAGTCTAAATAGAATTGAAATGGAAGTATTCGAGAAAGTCTAGTAACCGTTTTGCTAGATTATGTCATTTTGTACGCATCCAGTTAAAATACCAAGACCTTAAAGTAAGACATGTGACAAAGTTCACAAAGAGAGAGAGGAGTGACATCTTAAATAGATGTAACCATAGAAAATAGGAAAGCCATCCTGAAACTAACCCATAAATCTTGATACTTGTCAAAAAGTTATAATTCTCAAACATTAAAGAATTGTTGATTCTTTTGATGTTCTTTGAATTCAAGCTTATGATTTGATTTTATTGTGAACCTGTGATAGGCAACATTTTACAAAATTCTTTCATTCTTCGATAAAGAAAGGAGGAAAAACATTTTCAAATAGGACAGTCTCAAATGAGGAAAGTCCTTGAAGCAAGTTGTTGTTTATTCTACCTCTATTGTAGAAAAAGAATGAGCGATGCCAGAATGATGAAGCTTTTCACATTCTTGAAAGCAAGTGGTCCAAGAAACCAGAAAGTCTGGAGAATTGAACTTGTAGTGACGATATCCTGTGACATCATTAGCAATCCATCAAGAAAGATTATCACTTATCTCATGCTGAGGGCGATAAGCATCACCAGACCAATTATTTTCCCCAGCCATCAATCCATATCTAAAGAAGATCTTCCAATCACAGAGCCATATGTCTCATTAGGTGTATTATGGAATGAACAAGTCCACCACCTCCACTCTGGTTATACCATGATGCTGGCTCAAGTCTTGATACATCATTGCTACTTCTTCCATGTCGATCATTTTCCTTGTCAGGATTATATCCATTATATCCTTCAGAAGATTGCTGAACTTGAAATTGAGAATTTATAGGAACAAAATATGAAATTGGAATAGATTTTACACTTGTATGCCTTTCATAGGGTAACATTGGTTACATGATTCCAAAAGTAAAGATAACTAGTTTTACTATCAACTAAACATTTCCATGGTTCGAGAAGAGTGGGATATATAGGTGTGTATCTTGAAGCAGCAGATGAGGCAGTCACTGTAGCAGTCATTGTAAGAAAATGCACCAACAAAAATCTTCTAGTTCATCCTGATGATGTTTATTTCTTCCGGTAAGGTTGTTACACTGGATGCCACCACCAACAAGGTCGAATTCGCCAAATCTACTCATTAATTGTTCCAACCGATTACCATTCAGTTCTTTCACATATGTTTTCAAAGGTATACCAAGACAATAGAAGGCAACCCCTGCATCACTGATCCTAGAGAAAAGAGACAGGACATTGATAACACCGGGGAACATGTCTCTAGCAGATCCTCCTCCTCGTGTATGGTTTTTAGGGAAACCTAGAAGCATTTTCACCTCATCAGGTTCAAGTGGAATAACTTTATTCTTCCAACCCATACCAAATTCTATTTTCGGTACTCATCAAGAACATACTTATGGACACTCGAAGGTGGCTCATCGTCATAAGCTTCAAGAGCCTTACGAATCCTTTCTGTCAATTTGGAACTTCCTGAACATGTTTGTAAACAATTCAACTTTATTCTTGGATCCCAGGAAGGCCACCATTTTTTTGTCAATGGAAAAGTATCATGTATGGTGCATGGAGGAAGCAAAATAAGGGGAAATATTCTCTCAATTGGCATATTATGAATATAGCCCCTTTTCCGTGCAGCAACACAAAAGTACTTCAAATCTACAAATTTTGGCTCTATATCGTATAAGTACCATGGCATTTCAGTCCAACCACCAACTGGAGCAAGTGCCACGTTCTCGTATTAGAAATAAAAAGGTCCAATAGCATCTTCTGGAAGTGTTCTTTGAGTTATCTGATTTGTTTCGATAAGAACCCTAAAACTAATCATTGGATTTAGAAGATTAACTGCATGATAGTCTTCATTAAGAAGCTTCTTTTCAAGCTTCCTTTGCTTCTTCCTTTTCCAAAAATCATAGCCTGAGTTTCGTCTTTTCTTGTAATTGGGGTCATTGCATAATGGCTTCCTATCTTCTACTGGAAGAAGTGCGTCAGCAGCCTTAGCCATTTGAGCAGCACATATAAAATCTGTCAACTCTGCAATTGATGTATCCGGATCACATCTCTCCATGGCTATTGAAGCCTCAGCCTTTGAATACCCCATTTTCGTCAAGTATAACAGTTTATTCTCCTCATTATAATCAGAATTCAGGATTGCCTCGGTATCAGAAGAACTATCAATATCTGTGAAATCATCCTGAAAGATTGCTTCATAATAAAAAAGTATATTCCACTGAAAACAAGGTTCACTGTGTCGAAAAGGAATGAATTCCCAAGTGATTTATACCACTTTGTCCGACTAGATCCTTCCAGATCCAGAAAATGGTCACCTCATTTAGAAGAGACATCTCATACATTTCCGTCAGAATGATTGATTACTTCTTAAGTTTGTGACAACATGAAGAGAATTCCTCAAATTACTTGACAACACTGCTGATTAGTGACACCAGAATGAGAGCATTCAAGGTTAAGAGATTTGGGCACAAATAGAGCCACAAGTACCCTCAAGGGGGCATTAACAAAATTGGACCTCGTGGGGATCATGAGATTCAAATCAAACAAACATTGAGAGTAAGCCTTACAGTTTAGAATGTTGAGTCATTTTTAAAGGCCCAATTCAGACAAATCCATATGGGACATCTTGAAGGCCTATTTCAACGAGAAATAGAATGATATGGCATTTTGAAGGCTCACGGCGATATGAATATTTTGGTATTCTTGGAGGCTCATCTCATCAAGAAGTAGTGTTGAACGCATTTTTAACATCTGTATCAGCAAATATTGGGACATCTCGAAAGCCCATTACAAACATACATGATCCATGTGAGGCATTTTGACGGTTCACGCCAGTATGAATATTTGGGCACTTTGAAAGCTCATATTAGCAAGAAGAAAATGCTAGGGCATGCTGAAAACCCATTTTAAATCAGAATCAGGAATGTTGACGCATTTTGAACGCTTGTATCAGCAAATGTTGGGGCATGCTAAAGAACCATATCATCATGTGTTAAGCTACATCACAGTTACATGGATAAAGATGGTCCCCTTGCAGATCATTCGATCCAGGATTAAGTTCCTCAAAATTTCGGCTTTGAATTTTGTATTTTGTGTGTCGGTGATGATTGGAAATATTTCTTTGAGATTCCTGTCAGTTAGTTTCAATCATACTGTTGGGACTACGAAGATGTTTTTCACAACAGTTTTCGCTTACTTGCTGACATCGAAGAAAGAGGCTCAGCTTACATATGTTATTCTTATTCCCGTTATTACTGGAGTTATCATTGCCAGTCATGGTGAACTGAGTTTTCATCTATTTGGTTTATCATGTGTGTTTCATCTACAATAACAAGAATTCCATGAACCTCATTCTGTACATGGATCCTATAGCTGATGAGTTTCTACTTCCTACAATGCTCATTACAGAAGAAAGTGTAATCAATATCACACTTTCCTTGCTCAAGATGATATCAAGATCAGTTGGTATCTCTTATTCAATTCAGCATTAACATATTTTGTGAATTTGACCAACTTTTTGGTCATGAAACACGCCAACATCTCACTTTTATTCCCACTGAGTTTTGTTCTCAAGTGGTCTTGTGACATCATACAAAAGTTTTGAACATTATGAAAGAGCTTCCTTAACCAGAAATCTGGGCAGAAGCCACAAGAAATGATGAATGTGTTGTCAAATGTTTTACTAGCATCTAAGCAGAAGCCACAAGAAAAGATGAATGTGTTGTCAAATATTTTACGAACCAGAAATTATGGTGCTGAACCAACGTTGTGATCATATGGTTTCCATTTGTTGATCCAAGATTAAGTTTGTCTTCTTCAACCCCAGGGTTAGAAGTGAGATATGATGAAGATTTCTTTCCACAGAAGGGAAGTATAAATTTTAACAACAAGAAACTAGTGGAGCCAACTAATGTTGAACGACAGGTTATTGTGAAGCATCTTGACATGATATGGTCCAAGTTGCCTTATTCGAGATCCAATTAGATGTGGAGACATGAAAGGAATTAGGATAAATCTTCCTTGTGATGTGTTTTAAGAGTCAAATCAGAACATACGCTGATCTCCTAATTAATCTATGCTTTGTTTAGCATATCTACATTTACATTCTTCAAAAATGATAGATTCGCTTTTAAAGATGAAAGCTTTATTGGATTTTTACACAAGTTCAGATGAAGAAAGCCGATTTTATCAAAGATAAAATGGGGCATCAAGGTCATAGTTCTGACTACGACAAGAGTTCCATAAATGAAACATTTTTTGAGACTTTCATGAAGCAAAGAAGACACAAAGATTGCTTTTCCAAATCAGAAATGCCAGCTTGAAATGACATTTTGACCAAGTGAAGGAAGACCAAGTTTGCCACATTGAAGTAAAAAATACACTTAACATTCATACATCATATTTAGGCATTTGCAAAAATAGGGGCATTTTCATTCATTCTATCAATTTGAATATTTAACAGGAATTTCAAAGATTAGCAAAGATTTCAGCAAAGATTCAAATCCATCACTCGATGGATCAGCATTGCCAGGTAGAGTTCATAATGAGAAGAACTCATCTGAAGATGGAAGAAGTTCATAATGAGAAGAACTTGTTCAACATTTTGCTCGAATTCATCACTCGATGGATCAACATTGCCAGGTAGAGTTCATAATGAGAAGAACTCATCTGAAGAAGGAAGAAGAATTTCATAATGAGAAGAACTTGTTCAACATTTTGTTCGAATTCATCACTCGATGGATCAACATTGCCAGGTAGAGTTCATAATGAGAAGAACTCATCTGAAGAATGAAGAAGAAGTTCATAATGAGAAAAACTTGTTCAACCTTTTACTCTAATTCATCACTCGATGGATCAGCATTGCCAAGTAGAGTTCATAATGAGAATAACTCATCTGAAGAAGGAAGAAGAAATTCATAATGAGAAAAACTTGTTCAATATTTTTCTCGAATTCATCACTCGATGGATCAGCATTTCCAGGTAGAGTTCATAATGAGAAGAACTCATCTGAAGAAGGAAGAAAAAGTTCATAATGAGAAGAACTTGTTCAACTTTTTACTCGAATTCATTACCCGATGGATTAGCATTGCCAGGTAGAGTTCATAATGAGAAGAACTCATCTGAAGAAGGAAGAAGAAGTTCATAATGAGAAGAACTTGTTCAACCTTTTGCTCGAATTCATCACTCGATGGATCAACATTGCCAGGTAGAGTTCATAATGAGAATAACTCATCTGAAGAAGGAAGAAGAAGTTCGTAATGAGAATAACTTGTTCAACCTTTTGCTTGAATTCATCACTCGATGGATCAACATTGCCAGGTAGAGTTCATAATGAGAAGAACTCATCTAAAGAAGGAAGAAGAAGTTCATAATGAGAAGAACTTGTTCAACCTTTTGCTTGAATTTATCACTCGATGGATCAACATTGCCAGGTAGAGTTCATAATGAGAAGAACTCATCTGAAGAGGAAGAAGAAGTTCATGAAGAGAAGAACTTGTTCAACCTTTTTCTTGACTCCATTTCAAGAAAGAGATAGAGCATTATAGCCTTTTCAAGGTAGAATTCATAATGAGAAGAACTCATCTGAAGAGGAAAAAGAAATTCATAATGAGAAGAACTTATTCAACTTTAGCTTGATCGATGGATCAATATTTCCATGTATAGTTCATAATAAGAAGAACTTATCTGAAGAGGAAGAAGAAGTTCATGATGAGAAGAACTTGTTCAACTTTAGCTTGATCGATGGATCAACATTTCCAGAAGAGTTCATAATGAGAAAAATTCATCTGAAAAGGAAGAAGTTCAAAATGAGAAGAACTTGTTCAACCTTTTGCTAGATTTGATCACAGAAGGAGATTGATTATCATTCCCAGTGGAACAGTTCATAATGAGAAAAACTAATCCCAAAGCAGAAGAAGAGTTCATAATGAAAAGAACCAGTCCCAAAGAATAGGAACTTGTTCAAAATTTCCATCCTAATCAAGAGAAGTCAAATGAACAAAAATTTATTGTCTTTTCGTCTTTGCCCTATTCTTGTTAACACAAGAATGGACAAAGAGGGGCAGTTGTAGCCACTAATTTTTTTATATAATTTTTATTAGTATTATTATTTTATTATTATTATTATTATTATTATGTTATATTATTATTATTATTAAATAATAAATAATTTTATTTATATTTCAGGCCCAAACTCGAGCCCCGTTTATAACCCAAACCCTATCCAGGCCTAATTATACCTAACCCTAATGATACAGGGTTTGTATCATTCGCATCCGCCAGCCAATATCACCCGTTGGATCTGGAGTGATCCAACGGCCCAGACGAGTCCATCATGAAGACGTAGGGTTTCATAACCCTAGATTGTCATCCAGCCGCTGCTGCTTCCAGAACATCCACGCGACCACCACCGCTCGTTGCCGACGTTCCACTGCCACAATGTCTCACCAGAAGACTCCAGAAGCTTTGTTACCACAACAACAGCCGCACACGTGTCACCATTTTTCGGTGAGTCACCACAAGTTTGGTGACTCACCAAGCTTCCACCCTTGTGACCGGTCCAAGGTGAGCCTCGGTGGTGGCTATAAAACCACCAAACCTGTAAAATAAAACAAGAGGACAACAACAACAGGGAGAAGAAGACAAGAACGGAAAACAACACAAAATAAAGGAAGACAGTAACCAAGAGAAGAAAAGAGGAACCAATAAAGAAAACCACTAAACAACAAAACAAAAAAAGGGGAAGAAAAGAGGCGACTCACCGTAGCCTCTATTCGCTGCCGGAAACGAAACATCGAAGGTAAAAAAATTAAATCTACGAAAACCTAAATAATTTTAGAGAAAACAAAGGTTGGAAACGGCATTAGGAGGCCGAGATTTGTATTTTGGGGTAATTTGGGAGTTCTTGCCACCGTGAGTGGTGGCCGACTATGGTGGTTGGTACCGGAGCATGGCTGCCGGCCGATGTCGGCTAACCTCTGGCTGGAGGTTTGTAGAGAGATGACAGAGAAAACTTCATCTCTCTCTTTTAGAGAGAGAGAGGAAATGAGAAATGAAGAAAGAATGGCCCAAGAGGGCCGGTTAAAGGGTTTATATACCTTCTCCCAAATGACGCCGTTTTGGGGGAGGGTGTTTTTGTAATTTCTCTTATGGGCAAATCCTTTTCGCAACACTCATACATTTATAAACTTCCATTTTAGTCATTGGAATTACATTTATGCATATATTAATTTTGTCTTCTAATTTTGTTTTATTTATAATTTAATCCTTGCTTGTTTATATTTGTAGGGTAAATAACCGATTTAGTCCCTTATCATTTAATTAATATTTATTTTAACGTGATTATTTAATAAAGGATAAACTACACTGTTAATAATTATATTTTATAATATTTCAAATTATGTACATTAATTTAGATAATTTATATTTTAATACTATAAGTTTGTAATTCATTTTATTTTGGTCATTTTATTTATATTTTTTATGTTTAAATTATTACTTTAATTATCATTTTATTATTATATTAGTCATATATATATATATATATATATATATTTGTTTAAATAATAATATTTATTTATTTTTTAATATCAAAGAAAATGGCAGTCTTAAAGCAACTAGATGTCCTATTCTGGTATTTTAAAAATTACATATTGTTTTATTTAAATTATTTTCTTAAGAAAAATTATTATTTTTTATATTTATTTATTTTTCAAATATTAAGAAAGGACAATCTTAAAGCAACTAGATGTCATTTTCTGCTGTTTTAAAATAAAAAATATTTTATTTTTAATTTATAAAAATTATTTAATATCTTTTTATTTCTTAGAATTATCCGATTAAAATAAGAAATAATAGGATCATAAATTAAATTTATATGTGAATTCTTAAATTCTACTATTAGAGACAATTTATAATCGACAAGGACCAATTTTGGGCGTTGTGGGGGTGCTAATCCTTCCCCAAACGTAACCGACCACGAATCCCTTTTTATTATTAAAAAGAATGCATTTTTGGTTAAACGCATACCAGTTTATCTTTTAACTGACGTTTTCTTAAAATCTCTTTTAAAAGATGATTTTTAGGTATTCGACCTACCTGACCCAAAAGGCCGATGGTGACTCCCAAAATATTTCATTAAAAACCATTTATTTATTCGCATTACTTTTCCCACCAAGAGTTCATAATGAGAAGAACTAATCCCAAAGCAGAAGAAGAGTTCATAATGAGAAGAACTAGTCCCAAAGAAGAAGAACTTATTCAACATTTCCATCTTAATCAAGAGAAGTAAACTGAATAAAAATTTATTGTATTTTCATCTTTGCCCTATTCTTGTTAACACAAGAATGGGCAAAGAGGGGCAGCTGTAGACAATAAATTTTATCCCGATTTTATTATTTTTATTATTATTATAATAATTATTATTATAATTATTTTATTTTTATTTTTGTTATTATTAATAAATAATTTTATTTATATACAGGCCCAAATATTAAGACCTAGAGGCCCGTTTACAACATCGACCCAATCAAAACCGGCCCAAACTAGATGGAAACCTAAACCTATTTAGGGTTTCTGCTAGGGTTTCTAACCCTAGCGCTGCTGTCGCCACCTCAAGAGCTTCTAGCTTCCTCTGCCATGCCACTACCGACGCTCCCACTTCCAGGTGACCCAACTCGTTGCAGCCACCACACCGTCGTCTCAAAGAAGCCTCCAGAACCGCCACAAAGCCACCCACGTCGAAGCCCTATGGTGAGTCACCCCCATAGCTATGGTGACTCACCGAGGGCCATCCTTATGACCGGTCCAAGGGGAACACTGTGATGGCTATAAGAAGCCATCAGCCACCTACAAATAAAGAGGACGAGGGCAAGAACAGAGAAACCCAGCAAGCAAACACGGAAAGCAACAGAGGACAGAGAAGAACACAACGATGACCACAACAAGCAAACCAAGCAACACAAAGCAACCGTAACAACAAACAAACGAAGAAAAGTTTAAAGGAGTGCTTATCATCGTCCTTGTAGCTTCAACACCATCTAGAAGTCTAAAAGCTGAAGATATTAACGTAGATATATAGAGTTTGGTAGATTTTTAAGCAAAACTAAGCTTAGATTTGGGTTTAAGATAAATAAGGCTTCGATTTGGTGGGTTTTGGAATTTTAGGCCACCGTGGATGGTGGCCGGCGACGGCGGTGATCGGCGGCGTAAGGCTGTCGGCCGATGACCGGCCTTCGCACGATGAATGATTTTTTAGAGAAGAGGAGGAGAGAAATTTCATTCTCTCTCTTAGAGAGAGAAATGAAATGAGAGCACTTAGCTCTTTAGGGTCGGTTGGGGTGCATTTATACCCTCCCCAAAACTACGTCGTTTTGGGGAGGGGCTTTTGGGTAAATTCGCGCATGATCAAACCACACGCGTAGTCATCCCAGTTTTGTAACTTTTCATTTTAGTCACTTGAATCAATTTACAAACATTTTAATTCGATCTCTTAATTTAATTTTCTTTATAATTTAGTCACTAATATGCTTATATATATATTAGGGGAAATAACATATTTAGACAATTAATTTTATTAATTTTAATTTTAGTTCTGAATAACTAATTAGGGTAAATTACACCTTTAATCACTATCTCTTATAATGTTTCGAATTAGTATCTTTAATTTCAATATTTATATTTTAATATTATAAATTTTTTAATTCGTTTTATTTTGGTCATTTTATTGTAATTTTATTTTTATTTTTTATTGTACTTTAATTTTCAATATATTTAAATTAGTATTTTACTTTAATTATTATTTTATTATTATTCATCTTAGTCATATAAAAATATATTTAATTAAATAATAATGTTTATTTATTTTTAATATCAAAGAAAAGGGTAATCTTAATATAACTGGATGTCCTATTCTAGTATTTTAAATAATTAAATATTATAAAAATTATAATTTAGTTTTATTTAAATCATTTTTTGTTAGGAAAAATTATTACATTTTCAATGTTTATTTTTTTAATACTAAGAAAGGCGGTCTTAAAATAATTGGACGTCTTATTCTGGTACTTTAAAAATAATAAATATCATGCTTATAAAAATATATTTACTTTATTATTTTTAGGAAAATTATTATATTCTTATTAATATTTATTTATTTATTAATATTAAATAAAAGACAGTCTTAAAGCAACTAGATGTCATTTTCTGATATTTTTAAATAAATGTCATATTTAAAAAACCCTAAATATATATATATATATATATATATATATATATATACATATATACATACATATTTTTCCTTAGAAATATCAGATTAAATTTGAAATAACCTAATTGTAAATTAAATTCATATTCGAATTCTTAAATTCTACTATTAGAGACAATTTATAATCGACAAAGACCAATTTTGGGCGTTATGAGGGTGTTAATCCTTCCCCAAACGTAACCGACCACGAATCTCTTTTTATTATTAAAAAGAATGAATTTTTGGTTAAACGCAGACCATATTATCTTTTAATTGACGTTTTCTTAAAAACTCTTTTAAAAGATGATTTTTAGTTATTCGACCTACCTGACCCAAAAGGCCGACGGCGACTCCCAAAATATTTCATTAAAAATTATTTATTTATTCACATTACTTTTCCCGCCAAGAAAAAATTCGTATATGTATGTGTATGTGTATGTGTATGTGTATGTGTATGTGTATGTGTATGTGTATGTGTATGTGTATGTGTATGTGTATGTGTATGTGTATGTGTATGTGTATGTGTATGTGTATGTGTATGTGTATGTGTATGTGTATGTGTGTATGTGTATGTGTGTATGTGTATGTGTATGTGTATGTGTATGTGTATGTGTATGTGTATGTGTATGTGTATGTGTGTATGTGTATGTGTATGTGTGTATGTGTATGTGTGTATGTGTATGTGTATGTGTATGTGTATGTGTATGTGTATGTGTATGTGTATGTGTATGTGTATGTGTATGTGTATGTGTATGTGTATGTGTATGTGTATGTGTATGTGTATGTGTATGTGTATGTGTATGTGTATGTGTATGTGTATGTGTATGTGTATGTGTATGTGTATGTGTATGTGTATGTGTATGTGTATGTGTATGTATGTGTATGTGTATGTGTATGTGTATGTGTATGTGTATGTGTATGTGTATGTGTATGTGTATGTGTATGTGTATGTGTATGTGTATGTGTATGTGTATGTGTATGTGTAGCCACTAAATTTTTGTATCATTTTTATTAGTATTATTATTTTTATTATTATTAATATTATTATTATTATGTTATATTATTATTATTAAATAATAAATAATTTTATTTACATTTCTGGCCCAAAATCGAGGCTTGTTTACAACCTAGACCCTATCTAGGCCAATCATAACCGAGCTCAAGCCTAACCCTAATGATACAAGGTTTGTATAATTCCCAACCGCCAGTCAATATCAGCAGTTGGATCTGGAGTGATCCAACGGCCCAGACGAGTCCAGCATGAAGCCCTAGGGTTTCATAACCCTAGATTATCATCCAGCCGCTGCTGCTTCCAAAACATTCACGCGGCCGCCGCCGCTTGTTGTCGATGTTCCACTAACACGATGTCTCGCCAGAAGACTCCAGAAGCTTTGCTGCCACAACAACAGCTGCACACATATCACCATTTTTCGGTGAGTCACCACAAGTTCGGTGACTCACCGAGCTTCCACCCTTGTGACCGGTCCAAGGTGAGCCTTGGTGGTGGCTATAAAACCACCAAACCTATAAAATGAAAATAGGGGACAACATCAACAGAGAGCAAAAGACAAGAACGGACAACAACAAAAAATAGAGGAAGACAGTAACCAAGAGAAGAAATGAGGAACCAACGGAGCAAACCACCAAACAACAAAACAAAAAAAAGGGGAAAAAAAGAGATGACTCACCGTAGCCTCCATTCGCTGCCGGAAACGACACATCAACGGTAAAACAATTAGATCTACGAAAACCTAAATATTTTTAGAGAAAACAAAGGTCAGAACCGGCATTAAGAGCCTGAGATTTGTATTTTAGGGTAATTTGGGAGTTCCAGCCACTGTGAGTAGTGGCCAACGGTAGTGGTCGGTGCCAGAGCACGGCTGCCGGCCGGTGTCTGCCAACCTCTGGCTGGAGGTTTGTAGAGAGATGACAAAGAGAACTTCATCTCTCTCTTTTAGAGAGAGAGGAAATGAGAAAAAGAATGGCCCAAGAGGGCCGATTAAAGGGTTTATATACCCTCTCCCAAACGACGCCGTTTGGGGGAGGGTGTTTCTATAATTTTTCTTATGGGCAAACCCTTTCAGCAACACTCATACTTTTATAAACTTCCATTTTAGTCACTGGAATTACATTTCTGCATATATTAATTTTGTCTTTTAATTTTGTTTAATTTATAATTTAATCCTTGTCTGCTTATATTTTTAGGGTAAATAACTGATTTAGTCCCTTATCATTTAATTAATATTTATTTTAACCCGATTAATTAATAAAGGATAAGTTACAATGTTAATAATTATATTTTATAATATTTTGAATTATGTACATTAATTTAGATAATTTATATTTTAATACTATTAGTTTTTAATTCATTTTATTTTGGTCATTTTATTACAATTTTATTTCTATTTTGTTAATGTTTAAATTATTACTTTAATTATCATTTTATTTTTATATTAGTCATATATATATATATATATATATATATTTGTTTAAATAATAATATTTATTTATTTTTAATATCAAAGAAAAGGGCATTCTTAAAACAACTGCATGTCCTATTCTGGTATTTTAAAAATAAATAAATGTCATACGTATAAAAACCAGAAAATACATATTATTTTATTTAAATTATTTTCTTAGGAAAAATTATTATTTTTAATATTTATTTATTTTTCAATTATTAAGAAAGGGCAGTCTTAAAGCAACTAGATGTCATTTTCTGATGTTTTAAAATAAATAAATATTTTATTTATAATTTATAAAAATTATTTAATATTTTTTCTTTCTTAGAATTATCCGATTAAAATATGAAATAACAGGATCATAAATTAAATTTATATGTGAATTCTTAAATTCTACTATTAGAGACAATTTATAATCGACAATGACCAATTTTGGGCGTTGTGGGGGTGCTAATCATTCCCCAAACGTAACCGACCACGAATCCCTTTTTTATTATTAAAAAGAATGAATTTTTGGTTAAACGCAGACTAGTTTATCTTTTAACTGATGTTTTCTTAAAAATTCTTTTAAAAGATGATTTTTAGGTATTCGACCTACCTGACCCAAAAGGCCGATGTCGACTCCTAAAATATTTCCTTAAAAACCATTTATTTATTCACATTACTTTTCCCGCCAAGTAAAAATTCGTACCCGGACGAAAACCGGTTACGACAGCTTGGAGACTCCACTAGGGACTAGTCAATCCTAAGTCGATTATATATTGTCTCTAAAGTTAGAAATTGAGAATCCAATATTTTTTTTAATTTATGATTCTTTCTTTCAATTTATTTTATACCCTTGTATATTAATATTTTATTTCTTTTTAGATATTAATTTTAGTGTGAAAAAATTTCTCCTCACACATAACACGTGCATTGCATAACATAAGCTTTATAATCAAGCTTGTCCCTTTTAAGTGGGAGTGAAAGCAACGTCTTCGTGAGAATTTATTCTCCGTGTCAGACCTAGCAAGTAACTTTCGGGATTCATATATCCTATGTTTTCGTGAGAATTTATTCTCCATGTCAGGCATAGGAAAATGTGTCCTCTCGAATTGAACTCGATCCTCTTAAGTCTGTGATGGACTAGGATTGAGGGTTTGGCAGCCCAAGGGGGCACCAACAAGGTCAATTTTAGTACCTTTACTCCTAGAACTGAAACCATGTATATAATAAACCCTAGAAATTCTCCTTATCTAAGACAATACTGAAACCCTGTTCGTATGTGTACACAAAAGAAAAATAAGCTCTAGCTTTGAATTTATTTGATTTCATTCTGAATAAATGCATGCGAACTAGAAATCATGCAGTTAGGTTAATTTTTCCAAATAAAGCATGGGATTAGAAAGCATGAGGTTAGGATTTATACCTTGATAGATAGAATTTTTCTTTCCATTAGTTGGTACTAACCATTTTATTTTTTTCTTATTTTTTATACATGTTATTTTGCTTTAACTTTTTTATATTGATTTCTTTTGTTTGCATTGCATGATCATGGCATAACCAAAAGGTGTTAACTTGAAAGACTGTTCATCAAATTGGAAAGAATTCATAAATGGACAAAACGTTTTATCATCAAACAAAATATGACGCAACCAAAGAAAGATATCCTGAGGAAACTCCGAGGATAGAAATGAGCTATGCACTCAAAGATCCTGTTATATTAATACCAAAAGTATTCCACAAAGATCCTGTTAGATTGATACCAAAAGTATTCTACAGTAAGAGTATCAGTCAGGGCATTCAGAATAAAGGAGGTTTTTATGAAGCTCAAGTATGTTATTTGAAGGATCAAAACAAGAAATTGAGCACAGAAATGGAAACCATGCATGAAGATTTCCAGAAGATCAGTCAAGCCTTTCAAAATGCTGGCATAGAAAATACCCCAGAAGAGTGGATAATAGGGGTCACCAAGCTGAAAAAGAACTGCAACATATACGAAGATCTTGTCCAAGAACTTCTTGAACACAAAGGTTCTCTTACAAGGGAAAATGAGCAACTCCGAGAATTGACACAGAAGATGAAGGAAAAAGAGAATGGCATGGAAGAAGCCGCAACCCCGACAACTTTTGAGCATGAATGGAAACTAACTTGGCTTTAGAGAAGTTAGGAAGGAAAGTTATCCCCTATATGTAAATTTTTGTTGAAGTTTGGACTGAAAGATGTCCCCTACATATAAAAGTTTTGTTTGATGCACGGAAAATTTTGTGTTCAATGAAATCTGTTCTAAGATGATCGCTCTTGAGTAACACATTTTCATACATGCATTTGCATTTTTCATCTTTGCATTTTCATTTATACTTTTATGATTGCTTTTGTATTTCACAATTTGCATTCTTATTGTTACATTCACATATTTACATTTGCATTTTGCATTTTTTTCAATTTTTACGTTTGTATTTACATTTTTATTTTTGCATTTGCATCTTTGCATAATTACATTTTATTTTAAACTATTTTACATGCATTTAATCATGACAACGTGGAATAATTCGTGGAGAATTTCATGACAGAATTTTTGAAATCAAAGTGGAGCTAACTTGGTCTTCCTAAAGAAGGATAATAGCCATGAATGAGATTTTAGCAAGGGTTGGTAGAATCAAGAAACTACAAGAGCAACTTATCAAGACTCAACAATATATGATTGATCAAGTAAAAAAGTTCCAGGGTGATTCAAATGAACAAATGGATCAAGCAAAAAAATTCCAAGATGATTCAAAAAAGCAAATGACAAAACTAATGGATATGAAGAATATTATGATCCATGGAGAGGAACCCTTAGAGGATCCTGTTGTAAAAGATTTGAATGGGATTATGAATGATGTAGCTAATGCAATAGAAACAAATGACCAAGAACTCGTCAAGAGATATGGAAATCCAATAAGGCTCCCAGAAAAGGCGACAGAGATCAAACTTAAGCAAAGTATAGAAGAGTTTCAAAGGCCATTGAAGAAAGCTAAGAAAGGCAGAAATACAGTGATACCTCTCATTCCAATTCCAATCTCATATTCAGACTTGTTACCTATTTCTCTTTAAAAATGGTCTTATAACACCCATTCCTCTTAGAGCTTATTCTTGGCATCCAAGTTGGCAAAATGTCAAAGAATTATGCAATTATCATTCTAGAGATTTCAGTCACTCTGCAGAAAATTGTATAACTCTGAAATAAAAGGTCCAAGATCTTATAACAGAAGGATTGCTATGTTTTGAAGATGGGAAACCTAAGTTCCTAAGAAACTTAGAACTGGTCGAAAAAGAGAAATGTTCGAATTACTGTCCGTCTCATGATTTTAATCAAGAATCAAACATTCAAAGCAAACATTTTGATCACCAGTCACAAGGTCTTCAAAAGAGCAAAATAAACAATTGTAAGGAGACAGTGATGTCAAGCGAAATTCTACCCAAGTTTCCTTCAATTTCATGTAGCAAGTTATATCCTGAGTTACTCGAAGCCCAAATTATTGCCCCACGTCAGGCTAAGCCTTTATTGCCTCCTTACCTGAGATGGTATAATGAGAAAGTCTTCTGTGACTATCATGCTGGAGCACGAGGGCACTCCATCGAGAATTATGGTAACTTCAAAAGAAAGGTTCAAGACCTTTTGGTCTAGGGAATCATAGAAGTGGATGTTAGTCAGCTGTTTTGGTCAAATAATCGGGAATCAAACCCCAAAGTGGAGTTGATAGTATCAAAACAAATGAAGTACATACTGAAGAGGAAAAGGAAAACAAAGTATTTGAGCCAAAGATAAAATGTTCAATTTTTAATACCTCTCTGATTTTAAATGATAAAGAAGTAAAAGGAGAGGTAATTCGAGACTGGCCCATAGGTTTAAGAATGAATGGAAAAGATACAACTCTAAAGAAACCTCAAACACCTATATCATATTTTCTGAGGACCAGTGAAAAGAGTATGAATACAAAGAGTCTAGTGAATTACTCCAATTACAACCGCAATATGTGTTCAGAATCAGGACAAGGCTATCATCCTTAGTAAAAGTTGTTATGGATCTAAAAATGAGCTCAATCTCCAGTCAGATGAGAAAAAGATGATAATGGAAATTGTTCAAGAAGAAGGAAAGAGTTGTGCATCTGAAGGTTTACCCAAAGAAATTGACAAAAGAAATCATCAAGAAATAGGGGGAAAATAAGGATGAAAATACTGGACTAGTTACACATCCAACATTCAAGAAATGATGTGGCATGATAAATAAATAAATAAGTGGAAGTTGCTCTCTACCACTGTAGTACCTTTCTATTTTCAGCATCATGTTTGAACTTGTTTTTTTCCTTTCTCTGGCTTTTGTGCAATAAATAAATTTGTGTTGCTTTTAAGGTTATGAGCATTGAGTCAATTTTGCAATCTTGCAGTTCTTTGAATATCAATTGGATTAAAAAGCTCTTCATGATTAGAGTTATAATCTTTGACAAAATATCAGGATTAAAAACCAAAAAAACAAGGACCCTTGACCTTACCTCAGAAGAAATACACCCAAACACTATCCTATTACAAATATGAGATAGCCTTCTCATATTGAAAGGAATTACAAAAAGGCTTGGTATTTATATATATGAGCGTACAACATGGGGCATCGTTGGTGTATTACATTGCAAAACCAACTAGAGTACTTTTCTATTGAGGACATTCGATGATGAATATAATTTTTACAAATAGGTAAATCTAGTTTAAGTCAATTGCTTGGGAATTGAACTCTAACAAAAAGATTTTCTAAATTCCACCAAAACACCTAGACTATAACAGGTTCTTCTTAATAAGCTTAAGAAATTGGATTTGAATACCCATATTATATTATTATATATACAATAAAGCTTGAGTTATCCCCTTAAAGCAATTGGTTAATAGCCCTAGCTTTATGGATAATATTCAGCTAATCTGTTATGCTTGAGTTATCCCCCTAAAGCAATTGGTTAATCAACCCGGCTTTATGGATAAGTTTCAGCTAACCTATTATACTATTATATGCAATAAAACTGTCCCTCTAGAGCAATTAGTTAATCGCCCCGGCTTTATGGATAAGTTTCAACTAGACTGATAAAGATGATTATATTATTATATACAATAAAGCTGAACTCAGCTAGCCAAAATGGAAAATGTGTTAAGAGATGGACTAAGGGAGTTGCGAAACACCTGTTATAGTCAACTTCACACAAGCACTCAGAAATTTCATTTTTAGACCGATATTTTCGCACTACTTTGGTTAGATGAGTCTAAATAGAATTGAAATGGAAGTATTCTAGAAAGTCTAGTAACCGTTTTGCTAGATTATGTCATTTTGTACGCATCCAGTTAAAATACCAAGACCTTAAAGTAAGACATGTGACAAAGTTCACAAAGAGAGAGAGGAGTGACATCTTAAATAGATGTAACCATAGAAAATAGAAAAGCCATCCTGAAACTAACCCATAAATCTTGATACTTGTCAAAAAGTTATAATTCTCAAACATTAAAGAATTGTTGATTCTTTTGATGTTCTTTGAATTCAAGCTTATGATTTGATTTTATTGTGAACCTATGATAGGCAACATTTTACAAAATTCTTTCATTCTTCGATAAAGAAAGGAGGAAAAACATTTTCAAATAGGACAGTCTCAAATGAGGAAAGTCCTTGAAGCAAGTTATTGTTTATTCTACCTCTATTGTAGAAAAAGAATGAGCGATGCCAGAATGATGAAGCTTTTCACATTCTTGAAAGCAAGTGGTCCAAGAAACCAGAAAGTCTGGAGAATTGAACTTGTAGTGACGATATCCTGTGACATCATTAGCAATCCATCAAGAAAGATTATCACTTATCTCATGCTGAGGGCGATAAGCATCACCAGACCAATTATTTTCCCCAGTCATCAATCCATATCTATAGCAGATCTTCCAATCACAGAGCCATAAGTCTCATTAGGTGTATTATGGAATGAACAAGTCCACCACCTCCACTCTGGTTATACCATGATGCTGGCTCAAGTCTTGATACATCATTGCTACTTCTTCCATGTCGATCATTTTCCTTGTCAGGATTATATCCATTATATCCTTCAGAAGATTGCTGAACTTGAAATTGAGAATTTATAGGAACAAAATATGACATTGGAATAGATTTTACACTTGTATGCCTTTCATAGGGTAACATTGGTTACAGGATTCCAAAAGTAAAGATAACTAGTTTTACTATCAACTAAACATTTCCATGGTTTGAGAAGAGTGGGATATATAGGTGTGTATCTTGAAGCAGCAGAAGAGGCAGTCACTGTAGCAGTCATTGTAAGAAATGCACCAACAAAAATCTTCTAGTTCATCCTGATGTTTATTTCTTCCGGTAAGGTTGTTACACTGGATGCCACCACCAACAAGGTCGAATTCGCCAAATCTACTCATTAATTGTTCCAACCGATTACCATTCAGTTCTTTCACATATGTTTTCAAAGGTATACCAAGACAATAGAAGGCAACCCCTGCATCACTGATCCCAGATAAAAGAGACAGGACATTGATAACACCGGGGAACATGTCTCTAGCAGATCCTCCTCCTCGTGTATGGTTTTTAGGGAAACCTAGAAGCATTTTCACCTCATCAGGTTCAAGTGGAATAACTTTATTCTTCCAACCCATACCAAATTCTATTTTCGGTACTCATCAAGAACATACTTATGGACACTCGAAGGTGGCTCATCGTCATAAGCTTCAAGAGCCTTACGAATCCTTTCTGTCAATTTGGAACTTCCTGAACATGTTTGTAAACAATTCAACTTTATTCTTGGATCCCAGGAAGGCCACCATTTTTTGTCAATGGAAAAGTATCATGTATGGTGCATGGAGGAAGCAAAATAAGGGGAAATATTCTCTCAATTGGCATATTATGAATATAGCCCCTTTTCCGTGCAGCAACACAAAAATACTTCAAATCTACAAATTCTGGCTCTACATCGTATAAGTACCATGGCATTTCAGTCCAAACACCAACTGGAGCAAGTGCCACGTTCTCGTAGTAGAAATAAAAAGGTCCAATAGCATCTTCTGGAAGTGTTCTTTGAATTATCTGATTTGTTTCGGTAAGAACCCTAAAACTAATCATTGGATTTAAAAGATTAACTACATGATAGTCTTCATTAAGAAGCTTCTTTTCAAGCTTCCTTTGCTTCTTCCTTTTCCAAAAATCATAGCCTGAGTTTCGTCTTTTCTTGTAATTGGGGTCATTGCATAATGGCTTCCTATCTTCTACTGGAAGAAGTGCGTCAGCAGCCTTAGCCATTTGAGCAGCATATATAAAATCTGTCAACTCTGCAATTGATGTATCCAGACCACATCTCTCCATGGCTATTGAAGTCTCAGCCTTTGAATACCCCATTTTCGTCAAGTATAACAGTTTATTCTCCTCATTATAATCAGAATTCAGGATTGCCTCGGTATCAGAAGAACTATCAATATCTGTGAAATCATCCTGAAAGATTGCTTCATAATAAAAAAGTATATTCCACTGAAAACAAGGTTCACTGTGTCGAAAAGGAATGAATTCCCAAGTGATTTATACCACTTTGTCCGACTAGATCCTTCCAGATCCAGAAAATGGTCACCTCATTTAGAAGAGACATCTCATACATTTCCGTCAGAATGATTGATTACTTCTTAAGTTTGTGACAACATGAAGAGAATTCCTCAAATTACTTGACAACACTGCTGATTAGTGACACCAGAATGTGAGCATTCAAGGTTAAGAGATTTGGGCACAAATAGAGCCACAAGTACCCTCAAGGGGGCATTAACAAAATTGGACCTCGTGAGGATCATGAGATTCAAATCAAACAAACATTGAGAGTAAGCCTTACAGTTTAGAATGTTGAGGCATTTTTAAAGGCCCAATTCAGACAAATCCATATGGGACATCTTGAAGGCCTATTTCAACGAGAAATAGAATGATGTGGCATTTTGAAGGCTCACGGCGATATGAATATTTTAGTATTCTTGGAGGCTCATCTCATCAAGAAGTAGTGTTGAACGCATTTTTAACATATGTATCAGCAAATATTGGGACATCTCGAAAACCCATTACAAACATACATGATCCATGTGAGGCATTTTGACGGTTCACGCCAGTATGAATATTTGGGCACTTTGAAAGCTCATATTAGCAAGAAGAAAATGCTAGGGCATGCTGAAAACCCATTTTAAATCAGAATCAGGAATGTTGACGCGTTTTGAACGCTTGTATCAGCAAATGTTGGGGCATGCTAAAGAACCATATCATCATGTGTTAAGCTACATCACAGTTACATGGATAAAGATGGTCCCCTTGCAGATCATTCGATCCAGGATTAAGTTCCTCAAAATTTCGGCTTTGAATTTTGTATTTTGTGTGTCGGTGATGATTGGAAATATTTCTTTGAGATTCCTGTCAGTTAGTTTCAATCATACTGTTGGGGCTACGAAGATGTTTTTCACAACAGTTTTCGCTTACTTGATGACATCGAAGAAAGAGGCTCAACTTACATATGTTATTCTTATTCCCGTTATTACTGGAGTTATCATTGCCAGTCATGGTGAACTGAGTTTTCATCTATTTGGTTTATCATGTGTGTTTCATCTACAATAACAAGAATTCCATGAACCTCATTCTGTACATGGATCCTATAGCTGATGAGTTTCTACTTCCTACAATGCTCATTACAGAAGAAAGTGTAATCAATATCACACTTTCCTTGCTCAAGATGATATCAAGATCAGTTGGTATCTCTTATTCAATTCAGCATTAACATATTTTGTGAATTTGACCAACTTTTTGGTCATGAAACACGCCAACATCTCACTTTTATTCCCACTGAGTTTTGTTCTCAAGTGGTCTTGTGACATCATACAAAAGTTTTGAACACTATGAAAGAGCTTCCTTAACCAGAAATCTGGGCAGAAGCCACAAGAAATGATGAATGTGTTGTCAAATGTTTTACTAGCATCTAAGCAGAAGCCACAAGAAAAGATGAATGTGTTGTCAAATATTTTACGAACCAGTAATTATGGTGCTGAACCAACGTTGTGATCATATGGTTTCCATTTGTTGATCCAAGATTAAGTTTGTCTTCTTCAACCCCAAGGTTAGAAGTGAGATATGATGAAGATTTCTTTCCACAGAAGGGAAGTATAAATTTTAACAACAAGAAACTAGTGGAGCCAACTAATGTTGAACGACAGGTTATTGTTAAGCATCTTGACATGATATGGTCCAAGTTGCCTTGTTCGAGATCCAATTAGATGTGGAGACATGAAAGGAATTAGGATAAATCTTCCTTGTGATGTGTTTCAAGAGTCAAATCAGAACATACGCTGATCTCCTAATTAATCTCTGCTTTGTTTAGCATATCTACATTTACATTCTTCAAAAATGATAGATTCGCTTTTAAAGATGAAAGCTTTATTGGATTTTTACACAAGTTCAGATGAAGAAAGCCTATTTATCAAAGATAAAATGGGGCATCAAGGTCATAGTTCTGACTACGACAAGAGTTCCATAAATGAAACATTTTTTGAGACTTTCATGAAGCAAAGAAGACACAAAGATTGCTTTTCCAAATCAGAAATGCCAGCTTGAAATGACATTTTGACCAAGTGAAGGAAGACCAAATTTGCCACATTGAAGTAAAAAATACACTTAACATTCATACATCATATTTAGGCATTTGCAAAAATAGGGGCATTTTCATTCATTTTATCAATTTGAATATTTAACAGGAATTTCAAAGATTAGCAAAGATTTCAGCAAAGATTCAAATCCATCACTCGATGGATCAGCATTGCCAGGTAGAGTTCATAATGAGAAGAACTCATTTGAAGATGGAAGAAGTTCATAATGAGAAGAACTTGTTCAACATTTTGCTCGAATTCATCACTCGATGGATCAACATTGCCAGGTAGAGTTCATAATGAGAAGAACTCATCTGAAGAAGGAAGAAGAATTTCATAATGAGAAGAACTTGTTCAACATTTTGTTCGAATTCATCACTCGATGGATCAACATTGCCAGGTAGAGTTCATAATGAGAAGAATGAAGAAGAAGTTCATAATGAGAAAAACTTGTTCAACCTTTTACTCTAATTCATCACTCGATGGATCAGCATTGCCAAGTAGAGTTCATAATGAGAAGAACTCATCTGAAGAAGGAAGAAGAAATTCATAATGAGAAAAACTTGTTCAATATTTTTCTCGAATTCATCACTCGATGGATCAGTATTTCCAGGTAGAGTTCATAATGAGAAGAACTCATCTGAAGAAGGAAGAAGAAGTTCATAATGAGAAGAACTTGTTCAACTTTTTACTCGAATTCATTACTCGATGGATCAGCATTGCCAGGTAGAGTTCATAATGAGAAGAACTCATCTGAAGAAGGAAGAAGAAGTTCATAATGAGAAGAACTTGTTCAACCTTTTGCTCGAATTCATCACTCGATGGATCAACATTGCCAGGTAGAGTTCATAATGAGAATAACTCATCTGAAGAAGGAAGAAGAAGTTCGTAATGAGAATAACTTGTTCAACCTTTTGCTTGAATTCATCACTCGATGGATCAACATTGCCAAGTAGAGTTCATAATGAGAAGAACTCATCTGAAGAAGGAAAAAGAAGTTCATAATGAGAAGAACTTGTTCAACCTTTTGCTCGAATTCATCACTCGATGGATCAGCATTGCCAGGTAGAGTTCATAATGAGAAGAACTCATCTGAAGAAGGAAGAAGAAGTTCATAATGAGAAGAACTTGTTCAACCTTTTGCTCGAATTCATCACTCGATGGATCAACATTGCCAGGTAGAGTTCATAATGAGAAGAACTCATCTGAAGAGGAAGAAGAAGTTCATAATGAGAAGAACTTGTTCAACCTTTTTCTTGACTCCATTTCAAGAAAGAGATAGAGCATCAGAGCCTTTTCAAGGTAGAGTTCATAATGAGAAGAACTCATCTGAAGAGGAAAAAGAAGTTCATAATGAGAAGAACTTATTCAACTTTAGCTTGATCGATGGATCAATATTTCCATGTATAGTTCATAATAAGAAGAACTTATCTGAAGAGGAAGAAGAAGTTCATGATGAGAAGAACTTGTTCAACTTTAGCTTGATCGATGGATCAACATTTCCAGAAGAGTTCATAATGAGAAAAATTCATCTGAAAAGGAAGAAGTTCAAAATGAGAAGAACTTGTTCAACCTTTTGCTAGATTTGATCACAGAAGGAGATTGATTATCATTCCCAATGGAAGAGTTCATAATGAGAAGAACTAATCCCAAAGCAGAAGAAGAGTTCATAATGAAAATAACCAGTCCCAAAGAATAGGAACTTGTTCAAAATTTCCATCCTAATCAAGAAAAGTCAAATGAACAAAAATTTATTGTCTTTTCGTCTTTGCCATATTCTTGTTAACACAAGAATGGACAAAGAGGGGCAGCTGTAGCCACTAATTTTTTATATCATTTTTATTAGTATTATTATTTTATTATTATTATTATTATTATGTTATATTATTATTATTATTAAATAATAAATAATTTTATTTATATTTCAGGCCCAAACTCGAGCCCCGTTTATAACCCAAACCCTATCCAGGCCTAATTATACCTAACCCTAATGATACAGGGTTTGTATCATTCGCACCCGCCAGCCAATATCACCTATTGGATCTGGAGTGATCCAACGGCCCAGACGAGTCCATCATGAAGACGTAGGGTTTCATAACCCTAGATTGTCATCCAGCCGCTGCTGCTTCCAGAACATCCACGCGACCACCACCGCTCGTTGCCGACGTTCCACTGCCATAATGTCTCGCCAGAAGACTCCAGAAGCTTTGCTACCACAACAACATCCGCACACGTGTCACCATTTTTCGGTGAGTCACCACAAGTTTGGTGACTCACCAAGCTTTCACCCTTGTGACCGGTCCAAGGTGAGCCTCGGTGGTGGCTATAAAACCACCAAACCTGTAAAATAAAAAAAGAGGACAGCAACAACAGAGAGCAGAAGACAAGAACGGAAAACAACACAAAATAAAGGAAGACAGTAACCAAGAGAAGAAACGAGGAACCAATAAAGAAAACCACCAAACAACAAAACGAAAAAAAAGGGGAAGAAAAGAGGCGACTCACCGTAGCCTCTATTCGCTGCCGGAAACGAAACATCGAAGGTAAAAAAATTAAATCTACGAAAACCTAAATATTTTTAGAGAAAACAAAGGTTGGAAACGGCATTAGGAGGCCGAGATTTGTATTTTGGGGTAATTTGGGAGTTCTGGCCACCGTGAGCGGTGGCCGGCTATGGTGGTTGGTACCGGAGCATGGCTGCCGGCCGATGTCGGCTAACCTCTGGCTGGAGGTTTGTAGAGAGATGACAGAGAAAACTTTATCTCTCTCTTTTAGAGAGAGAGGAAATGAGAAATGAAGAAAGAATGGCCCAAGAGGGCCGGTTAAAGGGTTTATATACCTTCTCCCAAATGACGCCGTTTTGGGGGAGGGTGTTTTTGTAATTTCTCTTATGGGCAAATCCTTTTCGCAACACTCATACATTTATAAACTTCCATTTTAGTCATTGGAATTACATTTATGCATATATTAATTTTGTCTTCTAATTTTGTTTTATTTATAATTTAATCCTTGCTTGTTTATATTTGTAGGGTAAATAACCGATTTAGTCCCTTATCATTTAATTAATATTTATTTTAACCTGATTATTTAATAAAGGATAAACTACACTGTTAATAATTATATTTTATAATATTTCAAATTATGTACATTAATTTAGATAATTTATATTTTAATACTATAAGTTTGTAATTCATTTTATTTTGGTCATTTTATTTATATTTTTTATGTTTAAATTATTACTTTAATTATCATTTTATTATTATATTAGTCATATAAATATATATATATATATATTTGTTTAAATAATAATATTTATTTATTTTTTAATATCAAAGAAAATGGCAGTCTTAAAGCAACTAGATGTCCTATTCTGGTATTTTAAAAATAAATAAATATCATACTTATAAAAACCAGAAAAAACATATTGTTTTATTTAAATTATTTTCTTAAGAAAAATTATTATTTTTTATATTTATTTATTTTTCAAATATTAATAAAGGACAGTCTTAAAGCAACTAGATGTCATTTTCTGCTGTTTTAAAATAAAAATATTTTATTTTTAATTTATAAAAATTATTTAATATCTTTTTCTTTCTTAGAATTATCCGATTAAAATACGAAATAATAGGATCATAAATTAAATTTATATGTGAATTCTTAAATTCTACTATTAGAGACAATTTATAATCGACAAGGACCAATTTTGGGCGTTGTGGGGGTGCTAATCCTTCCCCAAACGTAACCGACCACGAATCCCTTTTTATTATTAAAAAGAATGCATTTTTGGTTAAACGCATACCAGTTTATCTTTTAACTGACGTTTTCTTAAAAACTCTTTTAAAAGATGATTTTTAGGTATTCGACCTACCTGACCCAAAAGGCCGATGGCGACTCCCAAAATATTTCATTAAAAACCATTTATTTATTCGCATTACTTTTCCCGCCAAGAGTTCATAATGAGAAGAACTAATCCCAAAGTAGAAGAAGAGTTCATAATGAGAAGAACTAGTCCCAAAGAAGAACTTATTCAACATTTCCATCTTAATCAAGAGAAGTAAACTGAATAAAAATTTATTGTCTTTTCATCTTTGCCCTATTCTTGTTAACACAAGAATGAGCAAAGAGGGGCAGTTGTAGACAATAAATTTTTATCCCGATTTTATTATTTTTATTATTATTATAATAATAATTATTATAATTATTTTATTTTTATTTTTGTTATTATTAATAAATAATTTTATTTATATACAGGCCCAAATATTAAGACCTAGAGGCCCGTTTACAACATCGACCCAATCAAAACCGGCCCAAACCAGATGGAAACCTAAACCTATTTAGGGTTTCTGCTAGGGTTTCTAACCCTAGCGCTGCTGTCGCCACCTCAAGAGCTTCTAGCTGCCTCTGCCATGCCACTACCGACGCTCCCACTGCCAGGTGACCCAACTCCTTGCAGCCACGACACTGCCGTCTCAAAGAAGCCTCCAGAACCGCCACAAAGCCACCCACGTCAAAGCCCTATGGTGAGTCACCCCCATAGCTATGGTGACTCACCGAGGGCCATCCTTATGACCGGTCCAAGGGGAACACTGTGATGGCTATAAGAAGCCATCAGCCACCTACAAATAAAGAGGACGAGGTCAAGAACAGAGAAACCCAGCAAGCAAACACGGAAAGCAACAGAGGACAGAGAAGAACACAACGATGACCACAACAAGCAAACCAAGCAACACAAAGCAACCGTAACAACAAACAAACGAAGAAAAGTTTAAATGAGTGCTTATCATCGTCCTTGTAGCTTCAACACCATCTAGAAGTCTAAAAGCCGAAGATATTAACGTAGATATATAGAGTTTGGTAGATTTTTAAGCAAAACTAAGCTTAGATTTGGGTTTAAGATAAACAAGGCTTCGATTTGGTGGGTTTTGGAATTTTAGGCCACCGTGGATGGTGGCCAGCGACGGCGGTGATCGGCGGCGTAAGGCTGTCGGCCGATGACCGGCCTTCCCACGATGAATGATTTTTTAGAGAGGAGGAGGAGAGAAATTTCATTCTCTCTCTTAGAGAGAGAAATGAAGTGAGAAAATGAGAGCACTTAGCTCTTTAGGGTCGGTTGGGGTGCATTTATACCCTCCCCAAAACTACGTCGTTTTGGGGAGGGGCTTTTGGGTAAATTCGCGTAGGATCAAACCACACGCGTAGTCATCCCAGTTTTGTAACTTTTCATTTTAGTCACTTGAATCAATTAACAAACATTTTAAT